>NC_137205.1:3504457-3551957 GCF_960531495.2 Zeus faber
GCCGCTGTTCCACGAGCGGGCCCACGGAGGAAGCACCGAGGTAAACGAGGCGGCATTCAGGTCAGAATGAGGACGCAACCTTACCGTCCACCTCTGCCAAGCATCCTTCTTGCTAACGTCCAGTCCCTGGAGAACAAGATGGATGAACTTCGAGCAAGGATTAAATTCCAGCGAGACACGAGGAACTGTTGCGTCCTCTGCCTGACGGAAACAAGGCTGAACCCACTGGTGCCGGATGAAGCCATACGTCCAGCCAAGGCCTTCTCCGTGTTCCGCGGCGACAGAATGGGAAAGTCGGGGAAATCCAAAGGTGGAGGCGTCTGCCTAATGGTAAACAACCGCTGGTGTAACGCCAACACCACCAAATTCCTCTCCCACTCCTGCTCGCCAAACCTGGAACAGCTGACCATACTATGCCGTCCATTTTATCTCCCCCGGGAATTCAGCACGGTCATCATTACAGCCGTTTATATCCCACCGCAAGCAGACCCCGACGCAGCTCTGTCGGATCTGTACGATGTGTTGTGCGGATTTCAGAACAGACATCCCGACGCGGCTGTGGTGGTGACTGGGGACTTTAACAGGGCCAACCTTAAAAGAGTTCTGCCTAATTTCCACCAACACATCACGTGTGCCACCAGGGGAGATAGAACTTTGGACCATTGCTACACACCTTACAAGAACGGATACAAGCCCGTCTCGCTCCCTGCTTTCAGGAAATCGGACTATGCCACGATCTCGCTGGTTCCTGTTTACAGGCCTCTGATCGCGCGGGATCCGGTGATGACGAGGGAATTGAAGCGGTGGACGGACCAATCGGAGGCTGCGCTTCAGGACGCTCTGACTGACGTAGAATGGGACATGTTCCAATCAAGTTCAAGTGACGTCAGCGAGTTTACGGAGGTTGTAGTAAGTTTTGTGACTACGCTCGCGGATAATATCATTCCTACGGTGAAAGTTCGGATATTCCCAAACCGTGGGTTGATAAATCCATCCGCTGCGCTCTGAATGCTCCCACGGCCGCTTACAACGACGGTCTTGTATCTGGTAATATGGACAATTACAAAGCGGCGTCGTACAATCTGCGGAGGGTGGTGAGGGACGCTAAACGGGCGTACAGAGAGACAGTGGAGCTACAGATGGAGCGGGGGACACAAGACGCTTGTGGCAGGGGCTGCGGACTATTACGAATTACAAGAGCAGCTCCCCCCCAGCCACGAGTGTGGATGCCTCCCTCGCCAACCAAATGAACTCCTTTTATGCGCGGTTCGAGTCTGGCAGCAACACCGCTAGCTCGCCGGCTAATTGGAGTTACACCGCTGGGGATGAGCGCGCACTCTGTGTCCGTGCACGAGGTCAGGAGGGCTTTGATGCGGGTGAACACCAAGAAAGCTGTGGGCCCAGATGGCATATCTGGGCGAGTAATGAAGACCTGTGCTAACCAGCTAGCTCCGGTGTTCACTACAATACTCAACATCTCCCTGGCTGAATCAGTGGTCCCGTCCTGCTTCAAGAGGTCCACCGTCGTCCCTGTCCCGAAGATCGCCTCTCCAACCTGCCTGAATGACTACCGTCCGGTGGCCCTCACCTCGGTGGTCATGAAGTGTTTCGAGAGGCTGATCAAGGATTACATCTGCGCCTCCCTTCCCCGCACCTTGGACCCGTTGCAATTCGCGTACCGGCAAAACAGATCCACGGATGATGCGGCCTCCCAGGTACTGGACACCACGCTCACGCATCTAGATGGCCAGAAGGGGACCTATGTGAGAATGCTGTTCATCGATTATAGTTCAGCTTTCAACACCATAGTCCCCACCAGACTGGCTGTCAAGCTGATGGAGCTCGGACTGAATGCTCCGCTGTGCGCCTGGATCCTGGACTTCCTCACAGCCCGCCCCCAGGTGGTCAGGGTGGGGAAGTACATGTCAAGCTCCGTCACCCTGAATACAGGATTCCCCCAGGGCTGTGTCTTCAGCCCCCTACTGTACTCCCTGTACACACATGACTGTGTGGCCAGGTCCAGCTCCAACACCATCTCCACAGTTGGCTGACGACACCGTGGTCGTGGGCTTGATCACCGACTGCGATGAGAAGGCCTACCGCGAGGAGGTGACTGACCTGTCACTCTGGTGCCAGGACAACAGCCTCCACCTGAACGTCAGCAAAACCAAGGAGCTGATTGTGGACTTTAGGTGTGGATCACAATCGAGGACGCACGCACCCTTGTGGATTAATGGGACTTCTGTCGACACGGTGAGCAGCTTCAGATATCTGGGAGTCCACATCACAGAGGACTTAACATGGACTGTACACACAGACACTCTGGTGAGAAAGGCGAGGCAGCGTCTTTACCACCTCAGGCAGCTGAGGAAATTCCGGGTCTCGGTGAGGATCCTCAAGTCCTTCTACTCTTGAGCAGTGGAGAGCATCCTGACAGGCAACATCACTGCCTGGTTTGGGAACTGTACTGCCCAGGACAGGCGGGCCCTGCAGAGGGTGGTGCGTTCAGCTGAATGTACCACTGGAACTACCCTCCCCCCCTTGCAGGAGTTATACACCAGGAGGTGTAGTAGCAGAGCCCGCAGGATCATGAAGGATCCTCATCACCCCAACAACGGACTGTTCCAGCTGCTGCGGTCAGGCAAGCGCCTCCGCAGTCACACAGCGAGAACAGAGAGACTGAGACTGAGTTTTTTCCCGCAAGTCATTAGAACTGTCAATGCTGACCTCACCAGGGGTCCTAACTGAGCCATACACATAGGCTCCACTACCTACTGTACTATATGTAGCATACTGTACCGCATACTGTGTCACTGTTCAGGGTTGTTCGTGATGCCGTATTGCTGCGCCGTACTGTTGTATACTGTGCTGTTTTATCCCAAACACTACCTCACTCTATTCACATGCCACTTTAAGTCACATGCCACTTTAATGCACATATCTGTATATACATAGGCATATTCCCTCTATCGATTCCATTTTATTTATTTTTATTTTTATTGTATTTTATTCTATATATTTTTATTTTATTCTATAAGTATTCAACTTACTGTATTACGTTTTAGGAGTCAGTTAGTCAGCCTATAGAAAGTTTCCTAGGACATATTGTGTGCTATCACCGAGTGCGTTGCATTACATTTCACTGCATATATGTATGAAAGTATGTATATGTATGTGACGAATAAAAAATAAAAAATCTTGAATCTTGAACCAAACCCACCACTGCCAGCGTCTTCAGAACCAGTGTGCTAATGAGTGGGCGCCAATCCCTCCTCAGCCCATGCACCAGCAGCTTAACGGTCAGAGAGAAGATTGACAGCCCGGTGCCACGCCACATCTCTCCATGTGTGTCTCATGCAGCCGATGAAACAGACAGCCTGGGCAGAAACGTGTTTCAAAGAACACAGCGCGACAACCAATTTCGCCTTTCCATCGAAGATGAGCTGTTCCTTGACCTCATGGATAAGGAAGTCTGCATGAACGAAGCAAACTGATGGGTAGCACCGCTGCCATTCAGGCCAAACAGGCCGCATCTGCCCAACAACAGACATGCTGTTAACCGCCTCGCCTCCCTCTGCCGCATGCTGGAGAAGAAACATGCCATGAAAGAACACTTCTTCAACTTCATGCAAGCAATGTTCAATGCAGACCAAGCGGAGCCTGCCCCAGTGTTGAGGCCTCAACAAGAATGCTGGTACCTACCAATATTCGGTGTTTATCACCCACAGAAAAAGGACCAGATACAGGTAGTGTTTGATTCCAGTGCAAAGCACCACGGCACCTCCCTCAATGGTGTTCTTATCAGTGGGCCTGACATTAACAATACCTTGCTGGGGGTCCTAATGCGCTTCCACAGAGAGCCTGTAGCAGTAACTGAAGATGTGCTGCAGATGTTCGACTGCTTCATTGTCCAGAAAGAGCATTGCGATTTTTCTGAGATTTTTGTGGTTTGAAGGTAACGACCCAAACAAACACATCACTGAGTACGGCATGAAAGTGCATGTTTTGGCAACTCTCTTTCCCCTGCAGTAGCCATCTAGGGCCTGAGAAAAGCAGCCCTGCAAGGAGAAAAGGAACACGGCAGTGAAGCTAGACAGTTCGTCATGAGGAACTTCTATGTTGATGATGGGCTTTCCTTATTCCCCACTGACGAAAAGGCCATTACCATCCTGAAAAGCACAAAAGAAATGTTAGCGGAGTCAAGCATTAAGCTACACAAAATAGCCTCTAATAGCTGTACTGTGATGGATGCTTTTTCCCCTGAGGAGCGGGCCAAAAACATAGTGGATCTAGAGCTAACTGTTGACCCCTTGCCACTGCAGCGCAGTTTGGGACTCACTTGGAACTTGCAGTCAGACACATTCACTTTCCGTGTATCCAAAGAGAAGAAGCCATTCACTAGAAGGGGAATCCTGTCTCCTGTCAATGGGCTTTATGACCCCCTGGGCCATGTGGCACCTGTCACAATTCAAGGAAAGGCCTTAGTCAGGGAGCTGTCTGCCGAACAAGCTGAAATGGGATGCTCCCCTGCCAGCGTTAAAAGAGGAACAATGGAAAATGTGGACTAACTCACTCTGTGAGCTTGAGCAGCTTCAGATTGAAAGACCCTATGTGCCTGTTTCCTTATGCTCCACAAAACACAGAGAACTCTGTGTCTTATCTGATGCTTCCGCTATGGTCATATCAGCAGTGACCTATCTTAAAGCAACAGATGAAAACGGACATATTCACATTGGTCATGGGCAAGTCAAAGCTGGCTCCTCATCCCCCACATACTGTTCCATGGCTCAAACTTTGTGGTGCTCTCTTTGCTGTTGAAATGGCGGACTTGATTACAAAAGAACTCGACACAGACATCCACAAGGTCACATTCTACACAGACAGCCGAATCATATTGGGCTACATCAACAACAATAGTAGAAGATTTTATGTATATGTAGCCAACAAAGTCACTCGCATCAGGAAGTCCACAAGCCCTGAACAATGGCGCTTTGTCAGCACAGAACACAACCCTGCAGACCACGGGACTCGCTCAGTACCAGCAGCCATGTTGAAAGACATCAACTGGTTCAAAGGTCCAGCTTTCCTAGCCAAAGACACCTCACAGTCAGAGGAATTTGAGCTAATTGACCCTGAAGCGGACATAGACATACGCCCACAGGTCCAAGCCTTCATAACCAAGGCCTTTGAAGGTCACCTGGGGCCAAACCGATTTGAACGCTTCTCCAGCTGGAAGTCACTCAGTCGAGCCGTTACCAAGCTCATACACAAGGCCAGGTCCTGCACAAGGGGCTCAGTCAACAATACGAATGAGATGACACAAGCAAAACTATTAATCACCAGAAATGCTCAACATGATGCGTTTGCAGAGGAGATGAAATGCCTTTCCAGAGGTGAAGTTGTCCCAAAGTCAAGTCCTCTGAGGAAACTGAATCCAATTGTAGACACAGACGGCCTTCTAAGAGTGGGAGGATGCATTCCTTTGGCTGACTTATCCTGGGAAGAAAAACACCCCATCATTGTCCCCAAAAAGCACCACGTAGCAACCTTATTGGTGAGGCATTACCATGAAAAGGCCGCTCACCAGAGAAGACATCTGACAAAGGGTGGTGTGCGCTCTGCTAGACTGTGGCTGATTGGAGGCAAGAGACTGGTGTCAAGCATCATTCATGAGTGTGTAACCTGTAATAAGCTGAGAGGAAGAATGGAAGAACAAAAAATGTCTAACCTACCTGCTGAACAACTTGACCCAGGCCCTCCCTTCACAAATGTAGGTGTTGATGTGTTCGGTCCATGGATCACAAGAACAAGACTCATGCGAGGTGGCATGGCAGAGAATAAACGCTGGGCAGTCATTTTTACTTGCATGATCTCAAGAGCTGTGCATATCGAAGTGCTTGAGTCTCTGTCCTCCTCAAGCTTTGTTAATGCAGTAAGGAGCTTCACAGCTGTTCGTGGCCCTGTCCACCTCTTCCGTTCTGACCGGTGAACAAACTTTGTAGGGGCATGCAAGGAACTTCAGATCAATTCTGATGACCATGAACTGACTACGTATCTTCAAGACCAAAGTAGCACCTGGACCTTTAACACTCCGCACTCTTCCCATGTGGGTGGAGTGTGGGAACGGATGCTAGGGATTGCCCGTAGGATACTGGACCCCTTGTTCCAGTGTCATCGGATCCAGACATGCCCACCGTCCTCACACCTGCCATGTTGCTAATACAGAAAGTCGACCCAGTGCTGCCACCCATGGAAGAGTACGACCTTAAAGACCTATACAACAAGCAGTGGAGGCAGGTACAGGCGTTGGCCGACGCATTCTGGAAACGCTGGCGTCAAGAGTACCTGGTGTCACTCCAACCAAGGAGAAAGTGACACGTGGACAAGCCAAACCTGAGCCAAGGAGATGTTGTGCTGCTCAAGGATGCACAGGTCAAGCGGAATGAATGGCCAGTCGGAGTGGTGGTGAACGCCATTGCCAGCAAAGACTCTAAAGTCCGCAAAGTAGATGTGAGGGTGGTCAGACAGGGTACTCAGCGTGTGTATTCTAGACCAGTCTCTGAAGTTTTTTTACTTGTGAAAGGGGAATAGTGTTATAATACATTATAACAAGAGGGGAGTGTGATGTTCTGATGTTTATCTGGGGAAAGGGCGACCCCTGTTGGGACTCTAAACGCGATGTTTGTTTGTACTATCGATCTTGCCGTAGTTTGCGTTTGATGATACATGGGAAAGTGAGCCGTCACATGGTTTTCTTTTTTGATCCGGTTGGCTTGAAAACACGTTTGTCTTTTTACAGTGCTTTCTAAGTAAAAGTTTGAACGATACAAGCTGCTTCATTCTTGGAAAAACGTATCTATCTGTCGAGCCGATGTAGCAGGCGTGCACGCCACACACACACATTGAAGCGGGGGCAGAAAACCCCCCCCCAAAAAACCCCTTAGTTTTTCATATGCTTATATATTTCACCAATATTTTACTTATTGTTTTACATTTGTTTCATGTATGCACCGAAACACCAAGACAAATGCCTTGTTTGTGTAAACTTAGCAATAAAGACTATTCTGATTCTGACTCACTCCCATAATTATTAAGATTGGATCTGGTTCTCCCTGGATATTGAGTAATATGAAGTTATGTCATTCGTGCAGAATTGTAAACTGTATCCGTTGTGTAATTTCTAGGGGGCGGATGGAGTCACAGAGGTTCTGGAGCTTCTAAGAGAAGAACTACGTTTAGCAATGGCCCTTGCAGGTAATAGACTGGGATCCAGACACCCTACAATATATCAATATTATTATTATTATGAAAATGAGTTCAAATGTGAAACTGGATCTTTCACATTTTAACTCATGGGCAGATATTGTAATAAAATCCATTGTATTACATTGTGTTTCTTATTAGTGCTATGTTACCGTAATATCCGGACTATAAGCCGCTACTTTTTATCCACGCTTTGAACCTCGCCGCTTATCCAATGACGCGGCTAATTTATGGATTTTTCCCGCTTTCACAAGCTTCATGCCGCCAAAAAACTGAGCAAAAAACACATTTTGTGACTGTGCTCAGTTTTTTGGCGGCATGAAGCTTTCATTAGACCAATGAAATTGCCGAACGTGTTAAGGTGAAACAATGTAATAGTTTACATTAAATCGAGCGCGCTCAAACTTCCCATCATTTACGGTAGTCATTTTGTCACCCTTATCATGGCAAAGACACAAAGAACTGCATATGATGCAGCTGAAGGCGATCGATCTGGCTGAGGGAAAAGGAAATAGAGCTGCTGCATGGGAGTTTGGCCTTAATGAGTCGATGATACAACGTTGGAAATAGCAGCGTGAGGAACTGACTCAGTTCAAAAAGACAACAAAAGCTTTTAGAGGGAAGGAAAGCAGATGGCACGAACTAGAAAATGAGCTTGAAGACTGGGTCAACACACAGAGAGCAAACGGAAGAGGCGTTTCAACTATGCAGATCCAACTGAAATCCAAAACAATAGCCACCACTATGAAGTTCGAGGATTTTAGAGGTGGACCATCGTGGTGGCCCGCCAGTGGGTCCTGACAGCGTGGAGCATTGTCAAAAAATTCACTATCATCAACGGGTTTCGAAAGGCTGGACTGCTGCGTGTTGAAGAGGGCAGCATGAGCTCAGTGGGGAATTTGCCTCCGGAAGTGACGAGAGCGACAATGAAAACGATCCAACATCGGATGAAACAATTGTGAGGCCATTCAACTCTGACACCGAAGGAGATGACTTCAGTGGTTTCAGTGCGCAGGAGGAGGAAGATAGTGACAAATGACTTTCTTTGTAGGCTACTGTTTACCGCAATTTTTTTATTTTTGTTACAAGCCGTGTTTCGTTAAAGCCTCTTTATTTTTGTTACAAGCCGTGTTTCGTTAAAGCCTGTGTAAAGTTCATTTATTTCAATGTACCGGTAGGCACCTGCGACCTATAGACATGTGCGGCTTATTTATGTTCAAAATAAATATTTTTGAAAAATTCAGTGGGTGCGGTTTAATAGTCTGGAAATTATGGTAATCAATTCTTCCATTCGATCCACCCTACCTAAGTACAAACACACGAAACTTCTTGGTAAACTGCTTTTCCTTTTTTTTTTATATTATTATTTTTTTTATTCAACACCGTCACTTTCTCATACACCATTGTGTTTGTGTGTGTGTGTATAGGCTGTCAGTCTGTATCAGAGGTAACCAGGTCCATTGTCAGACGACAGGACTTCATCTCCAGGATCTGACAGAAGAGGAGGCCTTCATAAAGCCACCCACCGAGACTAACAGCTGATTGTAACACTTATAATAAAGTTATCTATTATTTACCAAAGACAACTACACTATCCATTAGGCCAATAGGTTTGACTGCTGGAGCAATGGAGAATGTTAAAATGACACACAAAGACATTATATGACTTCAATTATATGCTGGCTTTTATATGTAATGTTGAAATAGTTTATTATCAAATTTTCACAAGCGTAACAATATATCTGGTACCCAAATAGAAAATAAAACTTACAGTATTAAATATTAACCTGTATCTTGGGTGCATCCTTTCTAATCTTGGATCTAAACAAAGTATACATTCTGAATTTCACTTCATTGTGGAAGGAAATTCCACCACTCAGATCATGTCCAAATCTGACAATGTTGTATGTGTCCGTTGGAAGAGGGGGTCACAAGCACTGGGGAAGTGCTAGGCTGAGTGGTAATGAATGAGCCCATCTATGGCGTCAAATTAGTCTCCGAACGTGAGGCTCAAGAACAGTATCTGCGAGTGGAAAACCATCCTCCGGGATCACATTTCTGCTCCACGTGCACAAATGTGGTCCTGTGAGCAAGAGGCTATGATGAGCTCTTACGCACTCGCAATTGCTCAACGCGCTGGGAATTGGTCAACACTTGCTCCCTTGTCAGGTTGACTTTTGAGACTTTAGGGGCGGGGAAGGAATAAACAGTGGGTGACGTCTCTACTCCTTTGATTGGTCACTTTGAAAACTAAAGGACGTATCAGACAGAGTAGTTCAAATGAACAACGATTGCATATGTCCACAGTAAATGTTATTATACACAACTCACCAAAAGTTATGCATATTTGGCTTTCGGGTGAAATTTCACAATGAAGCTAAAATGCACTATAATCTTTACAGGTGATCTTAATTTGACCTTCTCTAAACTTTTGAATGCACATGTCCAACTGTTCAATGTTTCAGTACTTTTTGCACAACTTGCTGTTCTCTAACAAGGAGCTGAACGGCAAAATACACAACAGGTGTCTGATCCATGAATCGACCAATACATTTCCTGGTTCAGATGAATTGGTATTTAAACAGTCCTCTTGAACATGCTGTTCACATTTTGACATCATGAGACCAAGCGGACACCTAACAATTGATCAACACCTAACAACTGACAGTGTGGGCAGGTGTGTCTAGTCAATACAGAACTGCCTACACTTTGTGAATGGTACAGTGACAAGCCCATATTACCCGAATAACATCATTAATCCAGTCGTGCCCCTGCATGAACAGCACAGGCCTCATTTTATCTTCATGGACAACAATGCTCAAGCTCATCGAGGTCGCATCAATAGGGAACGGCTGCTGAAGACTGGGGCACCTCAAATGGAGTGGCCTGCACTTTCTCCAGACCTGAATCCCATAGAAAACCTATGGGATCAGCTGAGTCGCCGTGTAGAGGCTCGTAACTCTGTACCCCAGAACCTCATTGACCTGAGGGCCACCCTTCAAGAAGAGTGGGGTTCCATGCCTCAGCAAACAATAAATCAAGGGCACATGAAAAGTTATTGAGACATTGACATTTTTTGTTGTGGTATACCCACCACTGTTGTTGGCTTTTGTTTCAATGAATTGTTTGAGATGAGGAAATCACTATTGCAAGCTTCTACTTAAATGCCCTACTTTCATGATATAATATCACTGTAGCGTGAACTTTTTACATTTTCAATAAATTTCACCCAAAAGCCGAATATCCCTAACTTTTTGTGAGTAGTGTATATATACATATATACACATATATACATACATATATACTGTATACATACATATATGTATACATGTATATATACACATCTATACACATATATAGACAAATATTTATACACACATATATATATACACATATATAAATGTATACACACATATCTACACATACATATATACATATATATACGTATATATATATAAACATACATATATACATATATAAACATACATATATATAAATATATATATTTACATATATACATACATATATACATGCACATACATATAATATATACGTATACATATACACATACATATACATTCACACACATATTTATATACATATATATACATTGATATATATACATATATACACATGCATATATATATATACATACATGTGTATATATACATATATACACACATATGTACATATAAATACATATATACACACATATATACACACATATATTCATACACAAATATACATATACATATTTATATATGCATATACATATAAAATACATATATACATACACACATATATACATATATATGTGTGTAGATATGTGCATATATAGTTGTGTGTATATGTATGTATGTATATGTGTGTATAGATGTGTGTATATATATATGTGTGTGTGTGTATATATACGTATATGTATACAGTATATATGTCTATATACATATGTATATATGTATATGTGTCTATATATATATACTGTATGTATATATGTCAATCTATGCATATATATGTATACAGCTGTATACATACTGTATATGTATATGATTACAGTTCAGCTTTCAACACCACAGTCCCCACCAGACTGGCTGTCAAGCTGATGGAGCTCGGACTGAATTCTCCGCTGTGTGCCTGGACTTCCTCACAGCCCAGCCCCAGGTGGTTAGGGTGGGGAAGCACATGTCCAGCTACCTCACCCTGAATACAGGACCCCCCCAGGGCTGCATCCACAGCCCCCTACTGTACTCCCTGTACACACGACTCCGTGGCCAGGTCCAGCTCCAACACCATCTCCACAGTTGGCTGACGACACCGTTGTTGTGGGCCTGATCACCGACTGTGATGAGAAAGCCTACCGCGAGGAGGTGGCTGACCTGTCACTCTGGTGCCAGGACAACAGCCTACACCTGACCGCAGCAAAACTAAGGAGCTGATTGTGGACTTTAGGCGAAGATTACAATCGAGGACGCACACACCCTTGGTGATTAATAGGACTTCTGTTGACAAGGTGAGCAGCTTCAAGTACCTGGGAGTCCACATCACAGAGGACTTAACATGGACTGTACACACAGACACTCTGGTGAGAAAGGCGAGGCAGCGTCTTTACCACCTCAGGCAGCTGAGGAAATTCCGGGTCTCAGTGAGGATCCTCAAGACCTTCTACTGTTGAGCGGTGGAGAGCATCCTGACAGGCAACATCACTGCCAAATTTGGGTACTGTACTGCTCAGGACAGGCGGGCCCTACAGAGGGTGGTGCGTTCAGCTGAAGGTACCGATGGAGCTACCCTCCCCCCCTGCAGTAGCATAGCCCACAGGATCAGAAGGATCCTCATCACCCCAACAATGGACGGTTCCATCTGCTGCGGTCAGGCAAGCGCCTCCGTAATCACACAGCGAGAACAGAGGGACTGAGACAATTTTTTTTTACATTACATTTAGCAGACGCTTTTATCCAAAGCGACTTACAATTATTCAAACACCGACGGATGCAGCCAACAGGAGCAATTAGGGGTTAAGTGTCTTGCTCAAGGACACTACAGCATGCTAGCAGGAGGAGCCTGGGATCAACCAGCAACCTTTAGATTATTAGACGACCAGCTCTACCTCCTGAGCTACCATCCCACATAGGCTCCACTACCTTCGGTACTGTATGTAGCATACTGTGTCACTGTTCTGGGTTATTCGGTGATACTGTATTACTGCGCCATACTGTTGTAAACTGTGCTGTAATATCCCACAAACACTACCTCACTTTATTTACATGCCACTTTAATGCACATATCTGTATATACATAATTGCCTATCCCATATACATAAGCCTATTCCCTTTATCTGTTTTATTTTATTCTATTCTATATATTTTTATTTTACTCTATAAGTATTTGACTTACTGTATTACGTTTGAGGAATCAGTTAGTTGGTCCAGTAAAAGAAATTTTCCTAGGACATATTTTGTGTTATCACCGGGTGCGTAGCATTACATTTCACTGCATATATGTATGAAAGCATGTATATGTATGTGACGAATAAAGCTCTTGAATCTTGAATATATAGATGTGTATAAATGTATGTGTATATATATATGTGTGTGTATATATGTGTATATTTATGTATGTATATGTATGTCTATATATATGTGCATACTGTGTATATGTATATATATGAATGTATGTATTGATGTGTATATATGAATGTATGTATTGATGTGTATATATGTATGTATATATCTGTCTATATATATATATAAGTATGTGTATATATGTATGTATGTATGTATGTATGTATGTATATACATACATAAAGTTTAGAGAAGGTCAAATTAAGTTCACCTGTAAAGGTTATAGTGCATTTTAGGTCCATCCTGAAATTTCACCCGAAGGCCGAATATCCCTAACTTTTTGTGAGTAGTGTGTGTGTGTGTGTGTGTGTGTGTGTGTGTGTGTGTGTGTGTGTGTGTGTGTGTGTGTGTGTGTGTGTGTGTGTGTGTGTGTGTGTGTGTGTGTGTGTGTGTGAATATACACTACTCACAAAAAGTTTGGGATATTCGGTTTTCGGGTGAAATTTCAGGATGAACCTAAAATGCACTATAACCTTTACAGGTGAACTTAATTTGACTTTCTCTAAACTTTTGAATGCACATGTCCAGCTGTTCAATGTTTCAGTACTTTTTGCACAACTTGCTGTTCTCTAACAAGGAGCTGAACGGCAAAATTCACAACAGGTGTTTGAACCAGGAAATCTATTGGTCGATTCATGGATCAATTAGAATTGGTATTTAAACAGTCCTCTTCATCATGCTGTTCACATTTTGACATCATGAGACCAAGACGACACCTAATAATTGATCAACAGTACCTCGCCATTGCGAGGCTTCAAACAGGATGTTCTCAGAGGGAAGTGGCCACTGAGCTTAGAGTGTCACAGAGTGTCATCAGCAGGTTGCAACAGAGATACAGAGACTGGAAGAGTCACAGAAAGGCATAGAAGTGGAGGTCCTTTGGCCACATCCCACACTGATGAGCGCTTCATTGTGAACAGTGCCCTGCGGAACCGGATGATGATGCCACTCAACTCCAGGCACATTTAAGGGAGGTGAGAGGCACCCAAGTGTCACGTCAGACCATTCAAAACCATTTACATTGGCGTGGTCTCCGTGCTAGACGACCTGCAAGGGTACCTGACCACACCACCAGGCACAGGCATCATTGTCTTGCATGGGCCAGGGAGCATTGACGCTGGACGAGGGACCAGTGGCCTCAGTGCTGTTCTCTGATGAAAGTCGATTCACGGTGAGCAGAAATGATGGCCGCCAACGATGTCGGAGACGTCAAGGAGGGCGCTATGCATCAGCCACCTTTG
Source organism: Zeus faber (assembly GCF_960531495.2). NCBI lineage: Eukaryota > Metazoa > Chordata > Actinopteri > Zeiformes > Zeidae > Zeus > Zeus faber. Next base: position 3,518,580 of record NC_137205.1, read on the forward strand.
TCACCAGACGAGCCTTTGGTGTTGGTGTTAGTGTGGGCAGGTGTGTCTAGTCAATACAGAACTGCCTACACTTTGTGAACGGTAGTGACAAGCCCATACTACATGAATAACATCATTAATCCAGTCATTGTGCCCCTGCATGAACAACACAGGCCTAATTTCATCTTCATGGACGACAATGCTCCAGCTCATCGAGGTCGCATCATTAAGGAACAGCTGCTGGAGACTGGGGTACCTCAAATGGAGTGGCCTGCATTTTCTCCAGACCTGAATCCCATAGGAAACCTATGGGATCAGCTGAGTCGCCATGTAGAGGCGACTCAATGACCCGAGGCCCACCCTTCAAGAAGAGTGGGGTGCCAGGCCTCAGCAGACAAAAGTCGACTTGTGAACAGCATGAGACGTGGTTGTCAAGCTGTAATTGATGCTCAAGGGCACATGACAACTTATTGAGACATTGACATTTTTTGTTGTGGTGTACCCACCACTGTCGCTTTTGTTTCAATAAATTGTTCGAGATAAGGAAATCACCATTGCATGCTTCTACTTAAATGCCCAACTTTCATCATATCACTGTAGCGTGAACTTTTTACATTTTCCATAAATGTCACCCAAAAGCCAAATATCCCTAAATTTTTGTGAGTAGTGTATATGTGTGCATATATATATATATACACATATTTATGTATATGTGTGTGTATAGACATCCATAACTTTGTGTCTCTTCGATTTGGATCCAAGTCATAACTTCTAAATGACAACAGCCATCCTCTTGGAATGTGATTTGGCCCACCTCAGAATATCGTTGTCTCAGAAGTTTAGAAAGGCTTAAATGTTTTTTGACTCGCATGGTCGCTCAGTTAAGAAGGTACGGGCAATCCAAGCATAAGGCATTCTAAGCAACCTGGAAATTATTCTGTATGCCAGCGCATGGCAATCTATTGTGAGTACATTTTACAGAAACCTCTCTGTTCGGTACGGTCCTTGTCCACCGTACTCATCAGGAGCCCCAGTATGACTCGGCATTGTGGCCAGTTGCATCTGGAAAATAGATGCAACTGTTGCCCCTTCTGAGGTCCAAGCCAATGACAGGCACAGAATCCGGGGGAGTCAAGCATGGACAGGGCACTTGTACACTGCCGATGTGCTCCAGCAAGGACAGAGTGGGTGCCTTTGTGACACCTCGTTCACACAGGACCATCTTTGAGCAAACACAAAGTCCAACAGTGTCAGACAGGAGAACTGATAATGACTGTGACCAGAGATGGAGCCTGAACAGTGGGGAGGGGGATCTATATTATAACACATAGACTCTGCAGTAGATATTTAGATAGTATTTGGTGCCATGCAATCCCATTCTATCTATTGTATATATACTTTTTTCCATGACTTGGAAACATTGTTGGCTCCTCACTTTCGAGAACATCTGAACAGCACTTGTGATGTGGATCCCCCTTTTTAGAAGAGAGATTTAACCGAAAACAAGCATGATTTAAGATCCAAAATAGTCAAATGCTGCGTAAATGGTTGCCGACAATTTCCAATTCGGAACACCTGGCCTCATGGATTTGTTTTGTGAAGACACCATTATAAAATGCATTTCAGAAAAAGAGTCCTACGTACAAACATAGTTAAATGTCAGTAGTTACATAACACACAGGCGGCCGGGCTCCTTTGAGCTGGTTGGTTTGGGCACTTCCCACAAGGAAAAGGGAATCCAGGTTTTTCTAATTTGTCCTTATCGGGATCCTCTTACAAGCTAGTTAAAAGGCTGTGAACTGTACCTGGGAAAGAACAAGCATAAATACGGGACTAACGAAGAGCGGAAGCATGTATGTATAAATAAGAATCGTTCCAAAAACCGAAAAACAAAAGTGGTTAAAAATGTGTCCTGAGAATCAGTTAGGTGAAACTGTGACGTTTTCCAGTATGGACGATTGATGGAACACCTTTTTCTTGCAGGGGATTTTCAAATGCTGTGTTTTCAGTTCACCCTGCACCCTTTGAACTGACTGAAACCCTAGCCCTCCCTCCTCTTTATTTCACCCACCCCCATATTCTATAATATAAGCATAAGTTAATGATAGGTACGTATGTTTGTAGAGCTGTTAACATCAGCTGGTAGACTAGCCCTTACTGGAATTTTTTTTATAGAAAACTAGAAGGCCTGGCATGGACTCCGGCTTACAGTCTTCTCGGCAAAACAAGGCTTGGAGCAGTTTGTGTGTATGTAATCAGGTCGTCTCAGCGAAAATGATAAACAAAAAACATATTGAAACACTAGTGACAGAAACAGAGGACTTAGAAAGAAGAAAACAGCTTTTTCTTTTTCCTGCAAATGGACGAGGCAGAAAACAATCCGTTGAAACCATCGTTGGTGATTTTTTTCAATACCATCACGTGTCCGTTTACACATTCTAGTCTCTCAAATAAGCACACAGACACAGTCTTGGCAACAGCGGAAAAAAGGCATTATGTGTTCGTAATGGAGACAGTAAAGACGGAAATTGAAGGAGATCCATATAGGTGCTGAAGACAAGCCAGGAAAAAAGCAGTGTTTTTTAAAATGATCTGTGGAGCTGGTATAAACAAAAAAAAGGAGGGTCTAAGGCCGCCATTTGAAGTCCCAGTGGAGGGGCCTTGCACAGTCAAAAAACAATGGCCTCCGTGGCACGCATTTCCTCATTGCAGCATGAGCTGTTTGAGGTTGTCGTGGAGGATGGTGTCCTTGACGTCACGGAACACCAGACGGATGTTCTCTGTGTTGATGGCTGTGGTGAAGTGGTGGTAGAGCGGCTTCTGCGGTGCCTGCTGCTCGCGCCGCTTGCCGCGAAAACACTCCACCAGGAAGCGCTGCACATCTGCCAGGCTGGCTGCGTCGCCCGAGAACTCGGGGAAGTAGTCCCTGATCGACACGCCGTGTGCCACCTTCTCCGCTAGTAGGTCCGTCTTGTTGAGGAACAGTATGATGGAGACGTTGCCAAAGACACGGTTGTTGACAATGGTCTCGAAGATGTTCAGGGACTCGCTCAGCCGGTTGGTCTGGCGGTCTTCCATCAGCACCTGTGACGATGAGATTCACTGCAAATATGAAGGCGTGGAATCGAAAGGCTGCCAGTGACCTCGACAGACTTGAATGACTACGAGTGGTTTTAAGCCTGCCTGAAACAAACTGATGAATAATACTATGTTATTTACTCGCAAAGTGTAAAAATCAATACACACTTAATTAGAAAAACATCTCCACAAACTCCTTCTCTGTGATGGTCTCCAGCATTCCAGGAGAGCAAACGATTCAGAAAATGTAAAGATAGTCGAGTAGAGTTGAACTACAGATGGTTCCATGCAATTCCATGTCATTCCGTATTTACCACTTTTAAAGCAAGATCTGAGTCGGTTAATTAAACAGACACTATTGACTGTTGTGTTGTCTGTTTGCTGAAAAGACAACTCTATCCCTTGAGAATTGTCATAGGCTTGGCCTTGTGTGTAAATATGTGGCAGCTTCGTTGCTGAACGAGTAGACACACCTGATCGTACTCTGACGATGAGACGAGGAAGAGGATGGATGTCACTGAGTCAAAGCACTCAAACCAGCGCCGTCGCTCTGAACGCTGCCCGCCCACATCCACGATTTTGAAGGGCACGTTCTTGATCTCAAAGTCGTACTCGTGGATGCCCTTGGTGGGCTTGCGAGCTAGAAGGATGTCTTGCTGGCTGGGAAGGTAGTCCTTCAAGTGAAAGGAGAAAAGAGGGAAGGAGACAGTGTGGGTGGAGAGACAGAGGTTGAGGATCAAGGGAGATACAATAGAACCTTGTTTATCCAAATTTGCCAGTCATAACAAAACATATAGCAAACATGTAATTTGATGCAATGGTCTTCAACCGGAGGTACTGTCGGGGGTCATTTTTTTATTTTCAAAATAATTTGTGTAAAAAAGTTTGTTTTTTTTGACAAAAGACAAACTCCCAACCATTAACATTGGAACAGCAGTGTTTTTTTATTTCAGTAATCAGCTAAAAGAGACAATTCACAGCTTCTGACACTATGGTGTGTTCCAAAAGCTTGGAATTAACATTAACATACTGTGTCTTTGACAGACATAACCGGTGCATATCAGAACTTGAATAAAAACACATTGTGAATGGTTTGTGTAATTATATTGATCTTAAATAGCATGTAAAAACCTATTTCAGATTTGTGAAAACAAAAGGTGGATTTAAGTGCGCACACACACACGTATGGATATTAACCGGGAGGAAGAAAGCTGGAAAAATAAACTGTTTTTCTTCTCCTTTAGAGCCATGGTGAGAGAAACAAACATACCGACTGCCCGAGCTTTTCCAAATTGTCCAGGAAATATTTGACCGACTCCCCCTGAGGAAAAAAAGAGATCGAGAGAGTTAAGACTGTCCCAGCACCTACATTAACCATATTTAAAGAGAACGACAGCGCACACTAACTGCTTTATCCTTTAACATCCCCCTAGTGGCAGGTAAGAAGACATACTTAATTTACTCTGTTTTTCTAGTATCTTTCCATCTTTGAGAACACCATTCAAAGACAGAGGGTGTATCTAGTGAGATGGGAATTTGAGGGCAGAGGTGTTGGCTGTTGAAGCGTACACAGACAGGACTGCCTTCCCTAGACTCTCTTCCTTAGAGACTCACAGGAAGGGGTAGGAACCCCCTCACTTCTCTGCGTTCCCAACAATAAAGATGCCAATCGGTACAAAACGAAGACAGACAAGATGACCATATGGCTCATTTTGTTATCTCCATCGAGGCTGAATCAACAAACCCCCACGCTTTTACCTAGAACTGCATTCTCTCCTGTGATCAAGACAGACCCCTGATGGGAAGCTTGTCTCCAAGATACAGAGAAAACCCAACATGAGTCCCTCCTCTCTTAAAAAGTCTGAATTAATGAGCCGATGTCAAGTCCGAAGTAACATTTCTGTAGATGTTTATGTGAAGAATAATCCAACTCTCATCACTGTACAACGTAAATTGGCGAAGTTGCCAATAATACTGTTTAAATGCATCAACTTTCAGGTTCCCACGCTGCCATCTAGTGGCCAACATGTAGAAATTGTGGTAACTATCAATGTTCATTGTGTGGTATAACCAGATTAAAGTTGTACTGATTTATAGGTTATTATAGATTGTTACACTGCAATAAGGCCTGGGTTAAAAAATAAAATGAATCTTTTCATATAGGAAAAGGGGAACAAATTTCCAAACTTCATGTAGCAGCCAAGTTAAAGCAAATTTACCAGCTGAAACTCCCTGCGGCGGTCGTAGGCGTGCTGGATGCCCTTATCGGCCCAGAGGGCCCGGATTGAAGGCAGGTAGTGCTGGAAGACTTTGTTCTCAACCATGCCATGGCCACTGGCCATTACCGAGCGGGTGTCGAATGCCATCATGGTGTCTCCGTGTCGCTGGTTGGATGGGTTGCCCCATGGTATGTGCAGCTTCTCCCGTGCATCTACTAGCACCCGTATGCCTGGTAGGGGGGACAAGGGAGGAGGTATTATTTATGAAAGCCTATAAAAATACAGACGGAGACCACTCATTGTGCACCTGTCAATTATAGAGCAATGATGATTGCATTGAGCGGAGAGGAAATTAATATTTATATCATCGCCAGTACAGCATCATAAGGGCAATGTGATGCAAAGCTGTAATGGACGTGAATTATCACGGTTGGAAAGTTGCAACTTCCTGGTGGCTCAAAGACCTTTAGTTACAAGACCTTCGTGAATCGGATCTTCAACGTTGCGAACGGCCCCCTTACAAGATTCAATCACAAAAATGATTCCATCTCTATATAAACAATATCTTTCAATAAGTTGATGTTTTTCACGGACAAGCGTGAAATTATTAATGTGCTTAATAGGCAAGTGAATACGTTCCGGAGGAGGATAGATGGTTCGGCAATGCTTGAAAAGAATCAACTTATTAAAAAGAAATTGTTTGGATACATATTAAATCATTTTTTATTCTTGTTTAGAGTGGAAATCTTGTGGCCTTGTGTAAAGCAGCTGGGAACTGCTAATGGGTTAGGACAGCTTTCAACCTCTCCAAAAGCCAAGTCAGAATTTGCGTCACTGAGAATTTTCGCGATGTTTTTTGCTTGTCTTGATTTTTGATAAATACAGGCCCTCGAGTAAATATTCACCCAATATTTTTCACTTGCCCGATCGGACAACTCTATTTCCACTCACTTGCCCGAATAAGTTTACTTGAGCCCTGCCGTTACATCCCTAATGTGATTGGACTCTATAGTAACAAAACGAAAATAACTCTTACAAGATAGATTAAAATTACGTCACATTTCACACTGTCTCACATCATTCTCTCACACAAGCACAGTGGCCAGCGATGCGAGCGCTCCTTGTGGCGCTCCATGCCAAGACTCTCCGGCTGGATAACAGTTTTCAAGCCTGGAGCCCACAGTCGATGTCAGGGATATGCAGGAATTCCCGGGGGGGGGGTGCAGTCAATGGTGGCATGGAGGGCCCCCAGACACTCGCCACTGCTGCCACCCTCCTCCGGTTCCATGCCTGGACGGTCCATCCAGGAGTCGGTCCATCGCTAAGCGAGGCACGCTCCCCACCACCGCCACCAGCCTTCTCATCACCACGCAGGACCTCTGCCTTGCTACTCTGTTGGTGGGCACCCTGGGACTCCGAGGCGGCTGTGGGAGACAGTGGTGCTGGCTGTTCCATCCTGCTGGTCGTTGGGTCATCCATGGTCCGTCATGTCCAGATCAACAGGGGCCGCACTTCCTGCCACCCAGGTGCAAGCATCGCGGACATTAACATCACTATCCCGCAGCTGCTTAACCAGCACCCGCCAGCCTTTGCTGTTGAGGTGCATGTGGGCACCAACGACCTTAAAACGCAGGAATCAAAGAAACCTAAAGATGATTTGGTCAGCCTCATAAAGTGTTTAAAATAAACATTTCCATATACATTGGACTCACACTGCTCTCCTGCAACGCATTCACCTCCCGACAATCAGTGACACACCCATTCACTATACAGCCACCTCCTCCATCCCCGACTCCTGCAGCCCACTCATCTCTCCTAAACAGGACTGTTACGCCTTCCACCATCATTTCCGTTCATAGACCTATGGTAGCACGCGCATTAACACAACCCCTTAATGCTTATCATAACAATATAATTCAAGCTCCTAAACAACCTCTGTTACCTTCCACTGCTGCTATCTGCATAATTGTCAAATTATGACAAAATTCAGATTTCAGGTGATTTTAACATAAATGTCTGCTGCACCACTCATTTCCTACTGATTTTATGGCCGTCCTTGACTCTTAACCTCACTCACCTTTAACTGCCTTTTATCCAGATGTTAACAAAGAGAAGCTTATCTCCCATTTTGATGACACGTGTCTTGACTGTCCAGGACTGTCACCCCTTACAAGGACACAAAGTCAAATAAAACATCACAGCCCTGGCTAAATTAATCCACCTAGGCCCTAAAGAGAAACTGTAGGAGAAAGGAACGGAAATGGAATAAGCGTGTTTTAAACATATTTTAAGAGATCAGACGTTATGCACAATTATCCGAGGACAGTTAAAGAAGCAAGAGCAACTTTCTTCTCAAACCTGATTGTTGCAAACCATTACAACTCCAGAATTTTATTTACGGTAATACTCAGTCACCACTTCCTCTCCCTGCCATCTTAAGGCGGCACCAGAGATATGTGAGGAGTTTTTACTTTTTTTTGGAAAAAGCTGCTATAAGACAGGAACTTTCACCCACTGACCAACCTATACATGCTAGTAGGGTCATTAACCGATATTTTAGCAATTGTGAAACTGTCACCATCATTTTTCCTTCTGCTTTCCAACTTGCTGTGGTCCATCCTCTTTGAAGAAACCAAACCTTGATCCATCTGTTAACAATTTTAGGCCCATTTCTAAACTTTCATTTCAATCAAAGGTTCTAGAGAAGAAACCCAGCTTTTGGCTTATATGTGTCAACATCTTAAATTACAATCTTGTTTTAGACCTTTACATAGCACAGAAATTGCCCTCCTCAAAGTAACCAACAATATCCTTTTAGCAGCCGATAGGCGGGATAGTGCAATAGTGGGATAGTGCAATTTAAATGATTTTATCTCTAAGTGCAGCCTTTGACACGGTAGATCACACTGTTTTAATTGACCGTCATAACACCTGGGTTGGCATCAAGGACACTGCACTTGCCTGGTTTTATTCCGACTTCTTAGAAAGAACCTTTGAAGTCTCCATAGGTAACGACTCATCCTCTGCAGCTCAAATTACCTGTGGTGTAGCGCAAGCTTCCGTGTTAGGTCCAATCTTATTTTCAATCTATGTGCTGCCTCTTGGCCAAATTATCATTGCTTTTTTCATTGCTACACAGACTACACACATAAGTGACCCACTGCAGACTTTAGGTACATTTGGTGGCTTTTGACCTTTTGTTGCACCATTTGAAAGTGAAGAATCAGAGCTTCAAAACAAGGTGTCACTTGTGCAAATCAAGCAAATATTTTTTCGAGCTATGACTTGGCCTTGACTGAGATATCACCTTCAAAGTTTTCCCCACACTTGGCTTTATTCAGTCAGCTCCCAGAATGCAAATGGTTGGCGGACCAACACAGCCTGGCTAGTTGTCACTTGGCACACTGCTGAATGGGGCACTCTCAATTGTTCTTGTGTTTTGAGGTAATGTTGAACAGCGTCATCGACACATCGTTTGTTTTAAAAAAAAGGGCATTTATTTAACAGTAAGAATATACATGTTTTACAAAAGTAGAATTATTTAAGAGATTAAAAGTGCGGACAACACAACAAAATGTACACTCACTGGCCACTTTATTAGGTATTAACTCGCTAGTACCGGGTTGGACCCCCTTTTGCCTTCAGAACTGCCTTAAGTCTTCGTGGCAAAGATTCAACAAGGTGTTGGAAACATTCCTCAGAGATTTTGATTCATATTGACATGATAGCATCACACAGTTGCTGCAGATTTGTCGGCTGCACATCCATGATGCGAATCTCCCGTTCCACCACATCCCATAGGTGCTCTATTGGATGGAGATCTGGTGACTGTGCAGGCCATTGGAGTACAGTGAACTCATTGTCATGTTCAAGAAACCAATTTGAGATGATTTGAGCTTTGTGACATGGTGCATTATCCTGCTGGAAGTAGCCATCAGAAGATGGGTACACTGTGGTTATAAAGGGATGGACATGGTCAGCAACAATACTCAGGTATGCTGTAGTGTTTAAACCATGCTCAATTGGTACTAAGGGGCCCAAAGTGTGCCAAGAAAATATCTATACAAATATCCCCCACACCATTACACCACCAGCCTGAACCCTTGATACAAGGTAGGATGGATCCATGCTTTCATGCTGTTTACGGCAAATTCTGACCCTACCATCCGAATGTTGCAGCGGAAATCGAGACTCATCAAACCAGGCAATGTTTTTCCAATCTATTGTCAATTTTTGGTGAGCCTGTGCGAATTGTAGCCTCCGTTTCCTGTTCTTAGCTGACAGGTGTGGCACCCGGTGTGGTCTTCTCCTGCTGTACCCATCTGCTTCGGTTCGATGTGTTGTGCGTTCAGAGATGGTATTCTGCATACCTTAGTAGTAACGAGTGGTTATTTGAGTTAGTTGCCTTTCTATCATCTCGAACCAGTCTGCCCATTCTCCTGACATCAAGGCATTTTCGTCCACACAACTGCCGCTCACTGGATATTTTCTCTTTTTCAGACCTTTTTCTCTGTAAACCCTAGACATGGTTGTGTGTGAAAAACACAGTAAGTCAGACCAGCCCGTCTAGCACCAACGACAATGCCACGTTCAAAGTCACTTAAATCCCCTTTCTTCCCCATTCTGATGCTCGGTTTGAACTTCAGCAAGTCATCCTTGCCATGTCTATATGCCTAAATGCAATGAGTTGCTGCCATGTGATTGGCTGATTAGCTATTTGTGTTAACATGCAATTTAACAGGTGTACCTAATAAAGTGGCTGGTGAATGTACAGTCTATCAATAATATGAGTCTCTGTATATCAGCCTCGGCACGTCATTTAATATAAAAATGTGCCTACGCCAAATATCTTCAAAGTTCATGGAGTTATGTGGGCTAACCCCAACCCTACCCCAGCTACACCCTGAGAGCCTATTTGGGGCCTCTTTTTATTTTCTTTTAGAACCTGGCTGCATTTGAAGGTAAAATTGAGAATCTTATGCTTTACTACTTGTTCATAACCTGTATCACCAAGCTCAACTGACTTCATCAACTTCTTCTGTTGTAACATCGGGCGTATCGTCGGTCTCCTCCGGTGGTTCTTGAAAATATTCAGTTTCATTGTCACAGGTTGAAATCTGCTGCTTGAAATGTTCTTCAAATCCAGGATAATGTCTGTATCAGATTCAGTATCGCTTTCGGAGAACTGAATATCATCACAGAAAATTAAGTCCAGTACGCTCTGCTTACACTGACTTGGATCTCTCGCACTGATTAAGGTCCGCGATATGATTTAGATCTTACACCACCCGCTTCTCGTAATCCATAGCAATAAAGAGATGAAAGTTTCACAGACAAGTGAAACAGGATCCTCGTCTTGTTTACGGAAGTGACATCAGCATTAGTGCTTCGGTGGTATACGTTGGTGTACGCCCCCTCCACAATAACGTCTCCGTGTGTGCGTAAAAGTAGTAAGATTTAAAGGTTTAACTCTCTCAAAACGGTTTAACATTGTGACTTCACATCACATAGAATATGGAGGAATGATCTTCACCTGAACAGTCACTTTAAGGGAAACGATCACGTCTTACCCCATGTAATATAATGGAAATATTTAACTCCACAGTTTAACATTTATCTACTATTTGTAAATCAAACTCGTTTTGAAAATATGTTGATTAAAAAAAAAAAAAAAAAAAAACCACAAAGGAACACAAATCTGGAAAAATGAAATTTTCCTTTTAGAAAGGATTTTTCAACTTATTTGGCTGCTCCTGGCGATTTTAGAAATGCGAGCGATAGTGGGTTTTTGGGTCACATACCTTTCCCTGGAACCTGGTGACCCAAACAGCCTAGCTGCTGTTGTAGATCGTCTCAATGATATCAACCGTTGGATGGCAAAGAACTCATAATTCCAAATCAGAAATCATACTGTTCACACCACCAAATTCTTCCAGTCATATTGAGAGTGGCCTTGGCACCCTGTCAAATATTAAGTCTGTTGCCAGAAACTTGGGAGTACTGTTTGACTCTGACCTAAACTTTGAACAACAAATTAAAAAAAACTGTCTTCCACTGAGAACCATTTCAAGAATCAAACCAAATACTAATCACGCGGCGACATGGAAAAAGTAATTCACGCCCTCATTTTCTCACAACTTCACTACGCCCTCCTTTCCGGCATCAACCAAAAGTCACTCTCTCGCCTCCAACTGGTTCAGAACACAGCAGCTAGGCTTCTGACCGGTTCCAAAAGACGATATTACATCACCCCAGTCCTGGCTTGTCTCCATTGGCGCCCTGTTCGGTTCAGAATTGATTCTAAGATTTTACTCATCACTTTTAAAGCATGTCTAGGTCAAACTCCAAGCTACATAAAAAATATGTTGACCCCATATGAGCCAGTGCGCAGCCTCAGATCCTCAGGCAGGGCCCTTCTGGCTGTTCTAAAGTCTAGACGTAAAACTCAAGGTCACCATGCCTTTTCTGTCAGGGCCCCTCGACTTTGGAACGACCTGCCTGAGGAGATTCGGCTAGAAGAGTCAGTGACTTTTTAAATCATTTCTCAAAACCCATTTTTATAGATCTGCTTTTATGTGATGTCGCACCCTTTCTTTATCAAATTTATATTTTATGTATATACAGTGGTACCTTGACTTATGACTAATTCGTTCTATAAGAACGGTCGTATGTTGAAAGTCTTATTTCGAAGCAATTTTTCCCCATATGAATTATGAAATCATGAAGGGTGAAAATAAACAAAAATACACAGCACAAACACAGTAAATATGAAAAAAAAAATATCGATAAGCCACGAACTATGTGCACATGCAATGTAGGTCGCCTGCTGACTGACTGCCCTGACTGCTGACTGGCCACCGATGCGCCAACTGCAAATTTCCACGGTCATATCAGCAGTCGGTTGCAAGTTGAAACAAATTTTCGTGACTATCACTACTTGTATCTTGGATTAGTCGTAGGTTTATTACATTACATTTAGCGGACGCTTTTATCCAAAGCGACTTACAATTGTTCAATCACTGACGGTCGCAGCCATCAGGAGCAATTAGGGGTTAAGTGTCTTGCTCAAGGACACTACAGCATGTTAGCAGGAGGAGCCTGCAACCTTTAGATCACTAGACCACCAGCTCTACCGCCTGAGCTACCATCCCCCATGGTAGGTAGATGCAGTTGTAAGTCGAGGTACCACTGTATTTATATTTTCCCTTTTATTTCCATCTCTTATAATCATGTTGCTTCTTTTGTTTTTTTGTCTTTTAATCTGCTTTTACAATTTGATAAATTTGTTTATTAATGTTCCTTTGCCTTTTAATTTCAAGATTTGGAAACTGCTTTTATTTCTCTGTCAAAGCACTTTGTAAACGCTGTTTTTAAAAGGTATAAATAAAACAAATTATTATATCTGCTTACGTAGTTGAAAAAGCAGTCCTTCAATGTGGTCAGCAACACGTGCATCCTAACTCAAAAATCAATGTCGCCATGTGTCCCTGACCATCTCTGAATGTGGCCTTGCCGGTCCTATGTCAATGCGTCCTTATACACCTGTGACATCTGTGAACTGTCCACTTAATTGGACAGGGGGCAGTAGCTCAGGAGGTAGAGTGGGTAGCCAGCAATATGAAAGCTTCCGATTCAATCCCGGGCTCCTCTTGGTAGCATGCTGAAGCATCCTTGAGCAAGAGAACCCGTAATTGTTGGCTGATGGCTGCATAGGTAAGCCATTGGGCAGTGTTTCCCCTATAAGCATCTAGCAGTGCCGGTACAAAATATGACTGCCACTGCTGAATTTTTTTTACAAGAGGAGAGAATGGGAGGGGGCTCCATCTAATCTCTTTAGAAACTAACATTTTATGCGGTGGACGCTTCATATCGACGTCAATTCACACACGTGAGAGAGTACAACCATTATAACAAGCACCACGTAGATGTCAGCAATGAAAATCATAGATTAGTTATATTATCATTGACCGAAGGGAAAACAGTCCTGCAACCTCACGCAAGGATCGCTGAGTTAATTTTAATTGTATTATTCTTCCTGTGCTATCAGCATGCTGGGCATACAACACAGCATTTAGATGCCATTGCATCTAGGACAGAGTTAGTCTGCCAAGTGGAGTTCAACTTCTCAACCTGCAATGCAACGCTTTATTCATTCTTTAAATCATGAATAACTGCTGCAACAACTCTGTCCTGTGGACGACCTGTGGGATGACAAGAGCACAGGTTTTTGTTACACAGAACCGCAACCAATCCCCCTCATTGGATAACTATCTTACCATGTTTTGGTCTATAAACAATTAAGACGGGGGAGAATCACCACAGGTGAGACAAATAAACACAGAACCTAAACAACATGTACATGGAAAAACAAACATAGAAACATCAGACGACAACATGTATCGACAACAGTTTATTAAGTCCAGGAAAACTGGAACAGCAATTCGGCACATGGCCTCTTCCTGTCATAGTTATGACAGTAAATGAGAGAGGGATGTAACCAGGAGGGTGTTGGGGGTGTGTTCAAAGCAGGTGCTGGTGGTGTGTGTGCGCGCCTGTGATGAGTCCCCCTGTATCTTTGTGTGTGATATGTGTGCGTGTTAAGTGTCCACCAATGTGTGCGGGACTTGTCCCAATTGTCTCTGGTGTATAATCATAGGGCCTCCAAGCAGCGGAAAAGGCCCTGGAGCCACCCACTGAGGCCCGCGGCCGTACAGCCACCACACGGCCGCAGGAAAGTCCCGAGCACCCAGCCCTGCAGCCACAGAAGAACACCCAGCGCCAGAAGCCAGAAGTCTGCAGAGCAACACCCACGCCCCGCCCGAGGAGCATAACCCAGTCCCGGAGCACGCGAGGAGACCCAGAACACCTGAGATGAACACATACAACCGTCCCCCACGTGCAGGCACAAGACTCAGCCACAGAACATGGGCCGTGGACGCCAGCCGCGCACCCCAGGCCCTGAGCCAAGTCCCACGTCGACAGAGTGACGCCCCGCCTGAACCACCCGCCCCACAGGCAAGCCAGCAGGGCCCCCATGCCCACGCGCTCAAGGGCGAGGCCTGCCCCACCACAACCGGCAAGACGCCCCATTTAGTCGCAAGCCCCGAGCATCCATCCACATAGCAAAGTGTGCTCAGCGCAAGGGCAACTGGATGCCAGCAGCCCCCCCCCCCGAGCCAACGCTGCAGGCCACCAGATATGTGGGCCCTTCACTTTTTTTTTTTTCTTTTTCCTAATCATAATTTATTAAGCCTTTTTTTACTTATGGTCTATACTCAAGTGCACCAAACCTCACCATAAAATATTTCCTAGTATATGTAAGTGTACCTGATGAATTCTGATTCTAAAATTGGCATTGCTTACCGTCAAATAGATATTTCATAAAAGAAAAAGGGAATCGCAAATATTTTGTTACTTTACGGCATATAGGTATATCTTATATATTGTGATTCTGATATAGTAATAAATAATATGTTGTATGACCCTGGATGCGTTGGTTACTGTGGGCGGTTCACAAGTCTTGCGAGAGGGAATGTGCATGCGCAATCTGGTGTGGGGGTGTGTGTGGCGCGACGGAGTCAGGAGGAAAGAACACGAGGGAGAAGTGTTAGGTTGTCGGTTCAAAGGCGTGAAAGCAACATCACTTGTAATGTTAGATCAGCCAGTCTTCCGCAGCAGCTTAATTTATACTAATTTATAAGTAGAACAGAATCATTACACTACTATTCCAGTATCGATATTTTGCCCCATCCCTAGCACATAGTGCTCACACACAAAACCATTTTTTTGCACGCCTGCTTCACCTCTGCTGCTACAACTCCATCCTAGGAGTAGGTAGAGTAGATTTAGGTCAAGGTCTGTGAACCTCTTTGATATGATTCTGTTTCCTTAGGTTATTTTTTGTAAAAGGCTTGAATTAGCATGAATTATACGTTATATTTGCATGGACGCAAAAGCCATGTTGAATGAAAAGAACCCAAAAGAAGACGTGCGCATATGACATTGTGTGTGCTTTTAATGTGCTAGGGTGGCTGGGCAATATCATATTTGAAAGGTATGAGTTTTGGTATACAGTCATGTTTACATTGTAGTTACATGATAACATGTAACTACAATGTACACCACGATGTATTACGAATGTTTATGCCAATTGTCTGTTGAGCAATACACCAATCTTATGAAAAATTCCTTGAGTGTGGAAATGTACTTGGCAAAATAAACTGATTCTGAAAAGAAAATCAAAGAGCTGTATAATACAGCTCGCTTGGCATTGCAGTGACCGAGAAAGCGTTTCCATTACGCACAGCGTCTTTTTTGGTTTCATTCAATTACAATAAAAATACTTTGTATGTCTTTTCTTAGGAGAAACAGTGAACCTTTAATGCCGGATCACTGGGAGAACGGATCGCAAGCTGCGTGTGGGCATTGACGTAATGTACCTGTGGAAAGGATCTCCCGTTCACTACACGAACAGTGACGGGTACCAAGCAAGCGCGAGTTAGGAATTGTGTGACCCACCGCATACTTTAGGGTCATTTGGTGGCTGTCGACTTCTTTTTTTTTCTTTCTTCGCATTATTTAAAAGTGGAGAATCAGAGCTTCTAAACAAGGTGTCACTTGTGCAAATCAAGCAAATATTTTTAAAGCTATGACTTGTTAATGACAAGAGTGTGGCAAACTGTGTTTCTGAGATAATCACCCTGAAAAGACTTGGCTTCGTTCATAAAATGCAAATGAGGTAGCCAAAGCCACAAGGCTACCTAACATCCGGTGGAATGGGCCAATCACTGCTTTGTTCTTGTGTTTTGAGAGAACGTTGAACATATTTTTGTTTTAGAAAAAGCTTTAATTTAACAGAGTATACATGTTTTATTAAAGTGCCATTTATTTTGGTTCTTGAAAATATTCAGTTTCATAGCGACATTCGGGTTGAAATCCGCTGTTTGAAATGTTCTCCAAGTCTGGAATAATATCAGATTCAGTCAGCGTCGCTGTCTGAGAACTGACTATCATCGTGGAAAATGAAGTCCTGTGCACGCTGCTTAAACTGACTTGGATCTATCGCACTGGTCAGATTAAGGGCCGCAAAGAGCCCGCTTCTCCTAATCAACAGGAGTTTTCACTCTAGGTCGTCCTCAGACGAGCCCTCCATCGTTGTTTCCAGTCATCCCTTTTCTCCATACATCTGGCCAGCTCGTTGGTGCTTTGTGCTCCCGCATCATTCTTGAGTACATCCACATATGTTAAAGTGGGACGTCCTCGTGACCGGTGCCCATGTGTTTGCTCCCACAGTACCAGTTTGCTGGCTGGCAGCTCCTGGTGCCTTTGGCAGTGTCCTGCTAGTCTCATTCTCCTTACAGCAATCTTCTCGCTCACCCTTGGTATTCCCTCGTACAGAAGTCTGTTGGTTACATGTGTACTCTTGCTGATGTTAAGCACTACACGCAACATCCTGGTGTAGCACCCGTCCAGGGACTTTTCTAGGGTTGGCTTCAGGGACCAGCATTCACTGCCATAGAGGAGAACAGACTCTGCTGTCGCATAGAAGAAGCTGAGTTTGATTTGGCGGGGGAGGTTGGAGTTCCATACACTGGACATGCCATTCAGGGCCCTCCATGCAGGTGCCTTCCTCACTTTCAGATCTTGCTCAGTTGAGTTGACCCATGAACCCAGGTACCTGAATTCATCGACTTCTTTCAGCACAGTTCCTCCTGGTGTAGTCAGAGGTTGATGTTCTGGTGGAACGTTATAGGTGACGACCTCAGTTTTCTCGGCGTTTAGCCTCAGGCCTACTTCGGCGCACTCCAGCTCTACCCTTTTCAGTAGTTCTTGTGCATAATCAAGGTCTGTGAGGACTACTGCGGGATGTCGTCTTGACCTCCTTGGTGTTAGCGTGAAGCCAAGTTCCTGCTCTCGCCCACTGATTGCCTTCCTGAGTGCGTAATCGAGGACTATGATGAAGAGGAAGGGGGCTAGTGTGTCCCCTTGCATAACGCCAGCCAGGATGTCAAACTCCTCGCTGTTGCCATCTGGGGTCATCACCTTGGCCCTTGTTCCTGCGTACATGGTCTCTATTGCTCGGAGTAGGTTGGGAGGAAGTCCATACACCTTAAGGATTTTCACCATCATGCCTCTGTGGATCGAGTCAAAAGCCTTTTTGAAATCAATGAAGCACAGAACTGCAGTCAGGTTGTCCTTCCTCACCTCCTCAATTATTCTCCTGAGTGCCAAGATCTGGGCTGTTGTTGTTCTCCCCTCCCGAAAGCCGTTCTGGTTCTCCCTCAAATAAGGGTCGATGGCAGGTCTTATCCTGTTCAGTATCATGCGATTGTAGATCTTTGCAGGGATACATGTCAGGCTAATGCCTCGGTAGTTGTCCGGTTTCGAGAGATCTCCAGCTTTGGGCACTGGGATGATGTTCGATAGAGACCACATATCAGGCTGCTGATTGTGCAGCAGAGCAAGGTTGCAGAAATCTAGAAAGATGTCGTCGGGGATCACATTTCTTCAGGAGCTCTGGGGGTAGACCATCTGGACCGGCACTTTTCCCCACTTTCATGATGGTTTTTGCCCTGGCGACCTCCCCAGCCGTGAAGGGACCATCATCAATTCCCAGGTCTTGGAGGACTGTTGGCACATCTTCCTCCACTGCTTCCGCAGTCTCTCCCAGCAGCCTCTGGAAGTGCCTGGCCCAGGTTGTCACCCTCTCCTCAGGACTGTGTCCGTCGACCTGTCCCTCTTTGGTCCTCTTCCTCCCGGTCATTTCATTGATTACCCTCCAGGCCTCCCCATATCTCTGTCCACCTTGCGCTGCCTTCACTCTCTGCACTTTCTCCATCAGCTCCTCCCCTTTGATGGTGTCGTAGGTGTTGAAGAGAAGCGGTTTGGCTTCGTTCAGCTCCCTACGTCTCTCCACTGTTGGTACCCACTCATAGTTGAGGCGGGCTTCCTCCACATACCCTCGCGCCGCTACTACCTCAGGGTGTTTCGATCGCCGGGAGGATCTGACTCTCTCCATCATGGGCACACATAGTTTGGCCGCCTCCTCATTCGCAGCAATGAAACGCATGTATTCGTTGCTGGACTCCGCTCCTTTGTCCAGCTGCTGGAAACGCTTCCTCACCTCCTCCGTGTACCTGGTTTGAAGGCCAGGGTCGTTTGAGAACGCTTTCCAGTCCCGCCAGATCTTAGGACTTGGTTTAGGGACCCTGAGGCTCAGTCTCACCCGCATGGAGACCACGCGGTGGTCTGAGCCCACAGAACTGAATGCGGAGTATGGTTCTGCATTCATGATGGAGTTCCTCCACCTCTTCCTCACTAGGATGTAATCCAACTGTCGAAGCGTACCCGTGGCTCGATCTCGGAAGGTCCATCTCTTGCCTGTTCTCTTCCGGAAGATCGTGTTTGCCGCCAGCAGCTCGTGTTCCATGAGTAAGTGAACTGCGTTTCCCCATGTAATCTTACGGGAATATTTAACTCCACGGTATAACATTTTACTACTATTTATAAATCAAACTCTGTTTTGAAAATACGTTGATTAAAAAAAACCACAAAGGAACACTAATCTGGAAAAATTCCATTTTCCTTCAAGAAAGGGTTTTTTTAACCTTTTAGAGATGCGCGAGATGGCGGCTTTTGCTGTAGTGGGTCACATATATACAAATTTAAAAAGAAAGGAATCGTACTTATTTCGGGATTCTCAGTGTGTTTGAACAGGTTGCGGGTGAGTAGCGCTGCCCCCTGGAATCATCAGCCAAACAAGTCGAGCAATGTTTTTTTGTCGGTCAGTGTGCATTACAATAACAGGATAAAACAGATAAAGGCTTACAAAAAGCACAGGGATTACATTTCAACCAGGAATCATAAATAAGGGGAATCATATATATATATTATTATACGTGTGAATCGTCCGGATATGAACATGGACGTGGACACGGCTCTCCGTGTGCCCGGATGTCGGAGAGCAACATGGAGAGCAGAGCCCAGTTCCTCCAAATTAAACAACTAAAAACAGTTAGGGGACAGGTCACCGAGGAACGGTGCACAACTCGTAGACGTGTTAAGATAATTTTTTTGTGCACAACGCATATGGAGAGGGTGATTGGGGAGAGAGTCACAGGGAAAGTGTCCCCATTTCGTTCCATACCTTTATCAAAAATAAAAAACACAGTTCTGGCGAGCTAGTGACTCCAAGGGACACCTACATCATCAACGTCAATCGACAGCGGGAGGGTGCTGCAACAAAAAAAAGTAGCTTTTTTCAACTATGCAAATGAGACATGACGTGCAGAGGAGACAACCCAAGGAACCAATCAGACTGTATGCAGGGCATGAACACCAGGAAAGCAATGTTAAATTGTTTGAATATACAATCACTTATTTACCCTCAACAGTCCATAAAATTTGCTTCTGATCAAAATAGGGTGAGAAATAGGCCAAAGCAGAATACTGACTAATTTCTCATAAAGGCTTGTTTAAAAGTTTGTCTACAATATTAAGGAGTTCCGTCCGTCCGGTAAAAATAGCCTGTGCACCATGAGAAACTGCTCAAGTGGAGTTGCATACGCCTACAATTGGCAAGGTGTAGGAGACAAGTGACAGCTAAGTGTCAGCGAGCATTTGATGCCGCCTGTGAGAACGGGGGGGGTTAAGGGACTTCCACATAGGACACGCTGTGGATGTGGAAGACAGTTATCTACCTGCTGCACAGGGATCACTTCGAGAGGCATGTTATTTGACTTGTTAAGTGCCTTAATCACCATCCAGCCCCTCCTGCAACTAAAGCTCTCAAACATGCCGATCTACGACAGCATTACAGCATGGATCACAGACTACCTCTAATGGCAGGTTCACACCACGGTAGATGGGGCGCTGCCAAGCATCAGGCTGCAATGCATTTCAAACAGAACTCTGCTTCATCCAGCTGCAGGGGATGGGTGATGATCGGCAATGAGCCGACGGCTTCATGCATATTCCATGTGATGTTAAGTCACAATGTGAAACCGTTTTGATAGAATTCAACCTTTAAATCTTACATGCTTTACACACACAAAGTTGTGGAGGGGCCGCGTCAGTGACATCACCATCAATTCGGTAAACAAGATGAGAATCCGGTTTCACTTGTCTGTGAAAACTCAGTTGTTATTGATTACGAGAAGCAGGTAGAGGAAGATCTAACTCATATCGCAGACCTTAATCTGACCAGTGCGATAGATCCAAGTCAGTTTAAGCAGTGTGCACTGGACTTCATTTTCCACGATGATAGTCAGTTCTCAGACAGCGATGCTGAATCTGATATTACCGTAATATCCGGACTATAAGCCGCTACTTTTTATCCAAGCTTTGAACCTCGCGGCTAATTTATGGATTTTTCCCGCTTTCACAAGCTTCATGCCGCCAAAAAACTGAGCAAAAAAACCCACATTATGTGATTCTCAGTTTTTTGGCGGCATGAAGCTTTCATTAGACCAATGAAATTGCCCAACGGGTTAAGGTGAAACAATGTAACTTCCCATCATTTACGGTAGTCATTTCGTCACCCTCATCATGGCAAAGACAAAGAAATGCATATGATGCAGCTTTCAAGTTGAAGGCGATCGATCTGGCTGAGGGAAAAGGAAATAGAGCTGCTGCACGGGAGCTTGGCCTTAACGAGTCGATGATACAATGTTGGAAATAGCAGCGTGAGGAACTGACTCAGTGCAAAAAGACATGAGCTCGAAGACTGGGTCAACACACAGAGAGCAGATGACAGATGACTGCTGCGTGTTGAAGAGGGGAGCATGAGCTCAGCGGGGAATTTGCCTCCGGATGAAAGTGACGAGAGGGACAATGAAAACGATCCAACATCGGATGAAGCAATTCTGAGGCTATTCAACTCAGACACCGAAAAAGATGACTTCAGTGGTTTCAGTGCGCAGCAGGAGGAAGATAGTGACCAATGACTTTCTTGGTAGGCTACTGTTTACCGCTAATTTTTTATTTTTGTTACAAGCCGTGTTTCGTTAAAGCCTGTGTAAAGTTTATTTGTTTCAATGTACCGGTAGGCACCTGCGGCTTATGGACATGTGCGGCTTATTTATGTTCAAATTAAATATTTTTTTAAAATTCAGTGGGTGCGGCTTATATTCAGGTGGGCTTAATAGTCCGGAAATTACGGTACTCTGGACTTTGAGAACATTTCAAACAGTGGATTTCAACCTGAATGTGACGTTGAAACGGAATATTTTCAAGAACCACCAGAGGCGACCAACGATACGCCTGTTGTTACAACGTAAGAAGTTAATGACGTGATGAAGTCCATTAAGAATGGTGATTTAAAATAAAACAATTCCACTTTTATAAAACATGTATATTTTTACTGTTAAATAAAAGCTTTTTTCAAATCAAAAATAGGTTCAAAGCACAAGAAGAAAGCAGTGTTAGGCCATTCAGCAGTATGTTAAGTAGCCACGGTTTGCCACACCCTTGTCATTAACGAGTCATAGCTTTAAAAATATTTGATTTGCACAAGTGACACCTTGGGTGGAAGCTCTGATTTCTCCACTTTCAAATGATGCGGAAAAAAAAAGTCCAAAGCCGCCAAATGATACTAAAGTCTGCGGTGGGTCACATATTTAAATCTCTCCAATGAAAATAAAAGCACAATTTTAATTAGTGCTGGGTGATAAAATGGTAACGATTATTATTGCCATATTTTTCCTCTATGTTGAAATAAAATAGACTCGATCATTTCGATAAAAATAACATCTCCTCGCTCTCTCAGGAGTGGGTTATCGCCTCGGGCTTCCGGCTTCCCTGGGGGGGATCTTCTGTGGCTGCATGGCAGGGTGCTCGGGGCTATCCTGTGGTAGTGGAGTGTCTATACGGCTGCGGGACTCAGGGGTGGCTTCGGGGCCTTTTCCACTGCTTGGAGGCACTATGATATAATATCGACTTTATACACCAGAACCAACCCCCCCCGGTAACATTCCTCGCCTTTTCTCCCTCATTTACTGCCATAACTCTGACAAGCGGCCACATGCCGAATTGCTGTTCTAGTTTTCCTGGACTTAATCAACTCTGCTTTGTCGATTTATGTTGTCGTCTGTGGTTTATGTTTTTCCATGTACGTGTTTGGTTCTATGTTTATTTGTTTCACCCGAGATAATTCTCCCCTCTTGGAGTACTGATTAGTTGTTTATAGTCCAAATATGGTAAGATAGTTCTCCAAAGAGGGGGACTTGTGGTGGTTCTGTGCTCTTGTCATCCTATGGGTCGTGCACAGGACAGAGTTATTGCAGCAGCTCTTGATAAATAAAGAATGAATAAAGAGTTGCATTGCAGGTTGAGAAGTTGAACTCCACTTGCAGACAAACTCTGTTCGAGATACAATGGCATACAAATACTCTGTTGTATCACCAGCATACTGACAGCACAGGTTAAAAAACAAACATGTCAGACTTTGAACTCAGTGAAGAATTTACAATAATTAGATAAGGCATACATATATGAACTGGAAAATGTGGAATGCGTTTTTGCAATGAATGCAGATTTTGGATTTGTCCCCCATAACTTGCATTGAACGCCTAATGGGAGTAAAGATGTAAAAGGCTGGGCTGCTGGGAAAATGAAACATAATACATGAGTACTTGATGCGCAGGATCAATTATGGAAACTATTAGGATTTGTCTTCATCCTGGGTCATTTTAACATTTCCTCTTACCTTGCAACGCCCCCCCTGTGACTGGACTTTCATCTGGGTGCTGTTCTGCATATTTGTACAGCATCTCAAACACAGGCCCCTCAACTGCCCCAGTTCTCGTAATTCTCTCTTTTTGTTTAATCTCTCACTCCCAAAGAACTTTGATCCAAGCTCTGAATGAGGGATTGGCTTTGCAGGATCAGTCCTTGGCAGATGATGTGAACCTCCTACCACCAACACCACCATATTTGACCCACAGCAGCAAATCTTGCTTTGTTGCGCATTTCTAAAATCGCCACGAGCCGCCAAATAAGTTGAAAAAAACCTTTCTCGAAGGAAAATGAGATTTGTCCAAATTTGTTTCTTTGTGGGGTTTTTTGTTTTATCTCTGTTGTAACCGAAGAAGTTTCTACAAGAAGAGATTTCTACACCACAAGGAAATGCACTTGGAGAGGGAGGTCTACATCTCCATGATCAAGGACTCCAAGAACACCTGTGAGCACCTCAACCTCTCTTTGGGTGGTCCTGTTCAACCTGCGAGCAACCACATCAAGATGCATTACAGTTTAGACTTCCCTCAACAGGTTAGTTCATGGTCTAAATAAGTGACGTACACTTTGGCTATTCATCGTGAAGAGAGTTACATGAAAGGAGTTGACAAAAGGCTACAGCAGAAATTAAATATGGGTTGGTCACCTATTAACATTCCTAGGCAATTTTGGCTATTTGGCATAAGCACATTTATATATAAAATGACACACCGAGGTTGATTAACAGAGACTAATATTATTGCTAAAATTGTTAGGTTTTTTTTTTTTGTTTTTTTTAAATGTGTGTCGCGATGCTGTTCAACATTCCCTATAAACATGAGAACAATGCCGAGATTGCAGCAGGGTGGCAAGTAGCCATGTGGCTTTGTTGGTCCTCCAATTAATTTGCATTCAAGGAGCTGGCTGAATGGGTCCAAGTGTTTTGGAAACTTTGAGGGTGATTATCTCAGAAACAGTTTGGCGTACCCTCGTCATTAACAAGTCAAAGCTTTAAAAAAATATTTGCTTGATTTGCACAAGTGATACCTTGTATTGAATCTCTGATTCTTTACTTTCAAATGCTACCACCGCAACAAAACCCGCATTGTTGCGGGTTTTGTTGTCTAATACTAATCTAATAATCTACTAATCTACTAATCTAATACTTTTTGCGATGATAGTTCCCCGACTCGTCATTAACAAGCCATAGCTTTAAAAATATTTGCTTGATTTGAACAAGTGACAGCTTGTTTTGAAGCTCTCATTATTCACTATCAATGCGGGAAAAAAATGTCCAAAGCCACCAAATGTACCTGAAGTCTGCGGTGGGTCACATATGCATATACGCATTGAAAAAACAAAACAGCAAACTTTAGCAAAAATGTCATATGGATTTAAGGATTTAATGTTAGTTCCCAAAATGTCTAACTGCTCACGGCACAACCGCACTGAATGCTTTACTATTGAGAAACTTTCACCTCTGCTGCAGCTTCTCACTGTGCTCAAATACAATGGGGGCCAACATCTAAGCCTTTTTTAAAAACATTTAAACCTCCCTTTTGAAAATGGCAATCTTTTTATGTTATATCGCAAAAAAAAAAAAAAAAGGTCTACACCTTGCGTTGCTTCAGCTGTTTTGGCTTCATCCGCACTAATATAAGAGACTAGAAACAGGAAGTGGTAGTGCTTCATTTTCTTCTTAATTTAAAGAGGATCATATTTGTGAACTACTAGTTGAATTGCTGTGTGTGTGTGTGTGTGTGTGTGTGTGTGTGTGTGTGTGTGTGTGTGTGTGTGTTTGACAAGAGCAAGTAACTGTGTTGATGGATTTAACCTTAATGCATGTAATAAATAGAACTTGAAGATCAAAGTGAATTGTTCTTGCTATAAAATGATCAGCCAGTGGGTGCGTACTTTGGCTCTTCCAAATTAATAAATAAAATACGCAATCTGTACATTTCCACGTTCAGCAAGTTGCAACAAAAGCCAATCAGCTAAGATGATCTAAAGGTAACCTTTATCTCTAACCAATCACATTTGTCGATATAGAAATAAGCACTGCCCCTCCCTCGTGGACAGGTTGCGCTTGTAAACACACTCGGAGCAGCAACAGAGCACAGCTTTCAAAATTCGAAAAAGCAGAAAGATGATTTATCGTTGGGATACACACATCCATAGTTGTGTTTTTTTGGATATTTAAGTTTGACCCAAAGCAGACAGTTAATATCCATTGTGGAAAATATGTTCATGAGATGTCCCAACGAAGACAAGCAATACCACAAACTTATTTATTTAGAGCTACTTGCCATATATACACACAGATGTCGACAAA
The DNA here is from genome assembly GCF_960531495.2 of Zeus faber. Lineage (NCBI taxonomy): Eukaryota > Metazoa > Chordata > Actinopteri > Zeiformes > Zeidae > Zeus > Zeus faber. The sequence continues at coordinate 3,543,900 of NC_137205.1, forward strand.
TTTGTTGGTACCCTTACAGATCATTGAAACAATGCTTCATTCCTCCTGAATAGCGATTAAATTAAAAGCAATTTTCTCATGTATACCTGCATGCCCTTGGTATGTCATATAGTAAAGCAAAGAAACTGTGCTTTACTATATGACAACTGTGAAAAAACGGATTGCCTCTAAAGGTTGTGCAACAAAATATTATGTTATGGGTCCTATTATTTTTGTCGCTGCCATTTTCATTTGTTTAATTATGTAAAATATTCTGTTAAATCAAAAGCAAAGTCTGATTTCTATTAAATATGGAATAAACAATGACAGACGCCAATTATTTTTGTGAGTTAAGTTATTTCAGAGAAAATTGTGGGTTATTTTTTTTCGTCGAAGGCTACCAACATTTTAGAATATAATTGATCTCTTTAGCAATAATTTATCTTTTCACAGTTTCTTCGCTTTACTCTGACATACCAAAGGCATGCAGGTTTACATCAGAAAATTGCTTTTAATTTCATCACTTTTCAGGAGGAATGAAGCATCACTCATTTACAATGAGCTGTAGGGGTACCAACAAATTTATCTGTGTATATTTTTTGATTTGATTGAAATTTTATAGGAGAGAAATGTTATTTAAAGCAGCGGCACTTGTTACTTATTGTTCAGGAATGGAAAATATTAGATTTCTAATAGTAATAGCTGTAATATTTATTCTACTTTTTTTTTTTTTTTTTTTAATGGCATTAACTGGTGAGACTTGTCTTAACAAGAATCTCTCCCATTAGTCTGGGACACTGAAATCCTCCAGGAGTCATTGACTGGCACCCATCTCTTTTAACGGAGACTCTGATAAGGACAATTCTTTATTTTAAGGAAGGATGGAAAGATTATTTACGTATTTTTTTCAAGAGGTAATTTACTTTGCGAAGACAACAGCTCCACCATTTGAATAAAAAAAAGTATACACGGCACCATGTATTTATATAATGTACTGGTACTCCACACTTAACAAACTACCTGTTTAACGACCATTCATACTAACGACCAGCTCTCTGACCAGTCTGTATTGTACACTGAGTACAATAGCGCGGCGTGCGCACTGCGTGCTCAACGTCTCAGCGCACATCACCCTTTATACACTATATACACACACACTATATACACCGTATATACACTATATACACTGTAAACATCTCATCACCGTTCTCAGTCTCGTTCCCGCAGTCTGTCAGTATTCACTACACTAGCCATCGCCACCCCATCACCGTGAAATAACGGGTCCTTGCTTATCGACCAATTCGCTTAACGACCTGGTCCTAGGAACAGAACTTGGGCATTAAGTGAGGAGTACCTGTATGTTAAATATGGAAAGGGAGAGGGGTTTGAAATGTTTGGCGTGCCCACAACAGCCAGTTGATTTTTAGCAGACATGCCCACAAATTTCATTTGCACAGAAGCCTCGCTGCCAGTGGTGTGACCCATGCACAAGGCAGACCGCATTACAAAATTCAGCCCAACCAGCCATCCCCCTCCAAAAGAGTTGATAACGAGGGATGTACCAATCTGATATTCATCGGCTGATGAATATCCCCCTGAAACACAATGGTGAAATGCGTTTCAAGCCGCTGCATTGTATCCAGAGCTCATTCATAACATGCCGTAAAGTAGCAGCAACATAGAGGGACCTACCCTTAAGAGTAAGTAAGTAAGTCACGTGGTAATTAGTAGCAGCAATCATTGGCCGCTGCTGTATGTCGTTGCTATGCGTCGTTGCTATGCGTCTGCCAAATTGGGACGGTCAAGATCAGCTATACAACGGATGTTAAGAGATTTAGACTTCTCTACAAAATTGACTGTAACTCGCTAAATTCCGAACAGATTTTCATGAAATTTGATTTGTTATAAACGTGAGAAATGGAACATGACACTAGTTACCTACTGAAATTAAATTCAGTTTCCTGGGGGCGGATCTAATCAACTCTATGCCATTAACCTTCTGAATAGCCACAACTTCCTCTGGGACATGCAGGCTCCAATCTATGAATTAGGCAAATCAAGTATCAATTATTTTGAATTTGAGCTTTTGTGAGTTTCTCCAAAAATGTAGACTTCTATGCGTGCGCCCAGAATGTAATGTAATGCAGCAAATGCGGTCTCCCTGTTACAGAAGTTGCAGGATTTATTATTTAGAAGTAATTACACAAAAACATCCAAGATTTTACTAAATTAAGTCCCATGGCAACAGAAAGTGGTGGTTAACTCAGTGGTGTTTAAAAATGTAATTTGACAAAAGTAGGAAACAATCAAAAATAAATAGATCTTAAGTAAAAACAGGGACAGCACCGGGAATCAGCGGGTCCACTGCGGCTGTCTGGAGGAGAAATTTAAAAAACTGTACTTCAATTTTCCGATGCCTCTTTTCCAATGCGGACGCTGGCGTGTAAACAGACAGGAGGGTCTCACGAAACCCTGCGGCGCAATGAAAGGTCCCATGAATCTCAATGAAAGATCCCCCCCACACCGAACAGCACACACCACCTCCTCCGCCCAGTATGTCAGGTGTATATATACTCATTTATATATACACACACATATTTATTGCTTTGTTTATTTATTTCAGGATTTATTTCACAGGCATATTTATTTTTATTTGTGAGCTATGTCCACATACTTCTTTGTGCGCGTGGGGTGCGGACCAGGAAGTAGTGACTTCTGCTGGACTGTCCCTTGCCCCATCTATTCCGGCATCATCATGGCATGTGAAAAGGCGCAAGACGGAAATGTTCCGGAATATAGCTGCATGTGTGAAAAGTGAAACTCACTAGCGGTGTGTGAAAGGTTATCCCAGTAATTTTACCAGGAACAATGTGTAAATGGGTCCCAAAACAGCACTGTGCGGAGAGGGCGAGAGTAGTTCTCTCCCTCCGCCCTCTCAGCCCCCGCGATCAGTTTCAGAACACAGCGAACGGCACTTACACGGTACACGGTTGCAAAGCTCAGAGTTTTCCTGCCGGATAAAAAGATATAATAAAAATCATCGTCTGCCATTAATGTCAATTGGTGATCAATGGAGTCGATTGGCTATTTAATTGTCATTCTGCCCAAGGCCAGCACTCCTAAACTTTACAACTTAGGAGCACATGTGCTCCTTGGGAAAAAAGTAAACATCAGGCCCTACCCCGGTTTCCATTCAGGGGATGCTGTTTATTATTACTTATTTTATTGCTTTGAAAACACACGGCAAGATTGGAATGCCTGCTTCAAGTACCAAATTGGCACTGTTTCCTAGGGACATTACAGTAACACCAAACACTCAACACTAACAAACTAATATCAAAGAAGGCGCTTCAAGAAAAAGATCCACCTACTCTATGCACGACGATTTAATGAATGAAAAAAGGAAAGCGGAACTCTGTACGCCGTTTGACAGAGAACCAAGGGGTAGAAGATAAAAGATCCATAGTTGCTTTTAAGAAATTTTTCACTGCCATTGATTGTCAATACAGAATAAAGATCACAAGTGAGGTCTCAGATATCAAAATGATAGGACGCTCATACTTTATAAAAAGGACACTATCTAAGGACACGCAAGAACTATTTCTTAAGAAAATGTACGAAGTTCAGAGTACTCACTTCTGTGTACTTTCTGATACAGAGTGCAATTTTCAGTTATGATAAAGCTTTTGCGATTTTTACAATTATTGGAGCAATCGTTCAATTCACAATTTATGTGTTAACATCCAAATGCTATGGGAATTTTAAGCCAACCTCTCAGAGGCGATAAAGATCTCTTAATTTATAGCGGGAATTCTCCATGTTGTACACTCCAGAGGTTTGGAGAACGTTGCTGGACAAAGTCCTGCTTCAGTTCTGTAATTTTAGTTTGTAGTAATTGCTGCCACATACAATCATCGAATCAAACAGCTCATCGGATATCTACTGTTTGACATTATTTATTTGAAGACACCTATCGATCACCTATAAAGGCCCATGCCATAAACTCTATATGAACAGAAAAACACGTCAAGCGAGTGCAATGTAATTTGAACAATATTGTCCAAGTTCTGTCAAATTGTACTGTGACGATAAATATAGCGCCAGATGAAACATTGGTTCGAATGGAGTTGAACTCTGTTGCCAAACACATTATTATTTGTAGCGTACTAGCAACATGGATTTACAAAGGCAAACAGCACCACCGTGGGTGCATTACGATGTTCAGCCAAATGAAAAGAGTTAGCCCGATTGAAGGTTTAACATTTACATGTATCAACCAATTTCAATGATTCGTTTCTGTATTCAAGGATTTATACGTGGAGTAGAAAAAAAGTTTTGAAAAAAAGTTTTCCTACTCCACGACCCTTCCAATATGGCGGCAGCGACGTTGTTGTACGATCCAAAGGTCAAGATCCAGTTCATGATCTTTTTCGGGGTTTTTTCCTTTCAAATATTCACTTTGAAAACTTACACCTGTGTATCTGTATATGTAGGTAAAATGCGAAGCCTACTTAACATACAGTTCAAACAAATTGCTTTAGATTACATTTTTTTTCGATTACAATGGAATAAACTGGATGTTACAAATCAGATAAAGTCTGTTGCAGATATGGACAATGAGACGCTAATAAAATTACTTAACGTTAATAAAATTGTTATACAGGTACTCCCGACTTAATGACTGAGTTCCGTTCCTACGGCCAGGTGGTTAAGCAAATTGGTTGATCAGCGAGGACCCGCGTTATTTCACAGTAAGAGGCATGGAAATTGTGAACACTAGTGTAGTGAACACTGACTGACTGCAGGAACGAGACTAAGCACGGTGATGTGCGATGACAAGCTTGATGCTGAGACCCCTGCATACGCCACGGTATTGTACGCAGTGCACAATACCGTGCTCCCCCTCCCCCTCTTAGCTCCCTGCACCCCACAAAGACTAACGTTGATACAATTACAAGATCACAGAATGCTGAGTTCTTATCGATAAGACGAAATCTTAAATCGATTAAATTCTTATTAGCAATGAATCGATAGCCGATTAAATGTTAACATCCCTAAACCTTACATATAATACCAACAATCAATAGCTGCAGGCAGCAATACACGGGGGTCCAGTTTAGTCATGTTAGGTACGTATAAGACGTTTCCGAGGTTCCCAAAACTGCACTCTGTGAATAAATGCAAGGACGTTTGCAGCGGACCGAGGAACTCTCTCATACTGTGCCTTTCTTTCTTCAATTACTCTCCTTTCGTGGGGATGGGGTCGCGTCTGGCTCAGATTGGGAGTTCCAGCTGAAATTGGCTTTTTAGGAAGACTGTCATTCCCACTACGTGCTACCTAGCTGAGGACGCACCAGCACTCCTTCTGTAAGATTGGCTGTTTGTTTCACATGGTTGTTTCTCTGCTCTGTACGATTGGCTGTTCAGGTCACATGTTTGAAGTGACGTATTTACGGAGGTTCACGAAGGTAGACAAACTTACGTAATTTTAGTGGTAACCTTTTTTATTGGATTGCACTTTCAAAAAGTTACGTTTCCATGAAATACGAAAAACATTATGGTATTTCTGTGAGTAACTACCATAATCATGGCTTATGTTTGACACCTGGACCTTTAACGCTGATCCAGACATTTACCAGGTCAAAAAGCACATAAATATATACGTAACCCCATAGTTGGTATGTCGAACCACTACACTTCCAATGGACAGTCTGAATCGAATTTGTACATTTATAGTTAATAGTATTATGACATCATAAAGCGCCTTACTCTCAATGTAATTTCATTCATTTTGTTTATGAATAGTGATGTGTCAGTCAAGCAGGACCAGCTGAATATTTGCGGTCAAAGTTGTTCGGTTTTTCACTAATTTCTGCTCAGTATGTGGCTAGATTTGGATGAAACTTAAACCACAGGATCCTTGTGACATACTGGTTTAAATGACACCTTAACTATGTTCGTAGCTTCTGTAATTGTTGTGTTTCACATAGTTTTAGATGGGTTAGACATATTTTGGAGTGAAATGCACTGGACCGCGTATATGATATCGATCAAATCTGGTTGGTTTTCGCTCATTTTTGCTCCGTATAGGTATCGATTCGGATGAAACGTAAACCACGACGTGTTTGTGACATACCGGTTCAAACAAGATGTCAACTGTTTTCATAGCTTCTGCCGTTCTTCTGTTTCAAATAGTTTTCAATTTAAAAATTCAGAGAATTGGTATAATAATACAATACAATAATACAACAATGGAAATAAATGGTATACAAGTAGGTGATGAATTTTTTTTTTTTCTTTGTCACAGGCACTGTAATTGAGATGTTTGTTTGCGATCAAGAGTAATCGTTAATGGACTCACCAGGTTGCCCTAAAAAAATAGAGGCACTTTAATACTTAACTTTAGACAGATCAAAAACAAAAAATGTACTTACGCATTTTCTGTGCTACCCAATTTCCATCCATTAATCTATGCACTTTAAAAAAACGATCTCACTGTTTACAATGTCTACCTGAATCACCAGGTATTAAATTACATAAAAGGTGGCTCGGATCCTACAGTGAGCACTGCTGGCCTGTCAGGTGCTACGATTTCATTACACTCACTTGGAACGCTGTTGATCTCAAGTCAAGTTTGGACGATTGCATTCATAACTAGGTCACATTAAGGTGGCAAATTAACAGCCGATTCCGGAACTCTTGAGTCACTATCCAACTATTTTAACGTTCGAAAATACTCGTCATAAAGTTCTAACTCATTGCCGCTGAAAACCGGAGCGAATCAGACATAATTTTTTAAAACGTGTCCAATGCCGATATCTAAATCCCATAATGAACCGCAAACAAAGTAATCGTTTCACTCTGCGACTTTATATTTCATTATAAAATACAATCTGCGGTCCTACCTTCCTAACTACAAGTCCTCGGGGTAGACGAACACAAATAACATGGGCGTTTCTCGGTAGTTAGCAAGTTAGCTAAGCTAGCGTGCTGCTAGTGCTAAGCTAGCGGGGTGCGCTGGTGCCCCGCCGCCTTGCCGTGGTCGAAGAGGGAAAGTGCCCCTCGCATATGCTACACGCACAGTCGTTAGCATAGCTAGCAACTTCCCGAAGCCTAGCTTCTAATTTGCAACCAACTGAAGTGTCCAAACGGGTCTTGGAAGGAAACCTACCGGACCGAACGTAACACTGGGCTCACCTTTAATTACGTTACTAAATATCGTCGCTCTGAATTCTTCCTTGGCCCTCTGGTCGAAATCCTGTCCGTGGATGATTCGCATCTGCTTGAGGAAGGTAGACTTGCCGCTCTCTCCGGCTCCGAGGAGCAGGATCTTCACCAGGCGCTTCACGTACGTTTTGTCTCGACTGAGACACTTGTCTATCTCTTTGGATTTCCGCAGCTGCTCTGCCTCGCCGCTCGTGAGGAGGCAGTTCGGGAAGCACACCGACAGAAAGGACCGGGACGGCAGGAAGTCCGCCATCTTTGAAACAACTTCAGCGATACCAGGCCGCGGGAGGCGGCTTGTGCTCGGTCGTCCCCTGCGGGCGGGGCTGCGAGGAGAGGAGGGGAGGGGAGGGGAGGGGAGGGGAGAGGAGAGGAGGGGAGGGGGGAGGAGGAGAGGAGAGGAGAGGGGAGGGGGGAGGAGAGGAGAGGAGAGGAGGGGAGGGGAGGGGAGGGGAGGAGAGGAGGGGAGGGGAGGGGAGGAGGGGAGGGGAGGGGAGGGGAGGGGAGGGGGATAAAATCGATTAAAAAAAAAAACCTCGCTCGATTAAATGGATGGGTTGCACTATTGGTAGCATTTTGTTTCCCCCTCATCAAAATGCCTTGCACGCCTTGATACTTATATGCAGCTACTTATATGCATATATATATATATATATATATAGATATACATACTACTCACAAAAAGTTAGGGATATTTGACTTTCTGGTGAAATTTATGGAAAATGTAAAAAGTTCACGCTACAGTGATATTATATCATGAAAGTAGGGCATTTAATTAGAAGCATGCAATGGTAATTTCCTCGTCTCAAACAATTCATTGAAACAAAAGCCAACAACAGTGGTGGGTATACCACA